>NW_026606875.1:0-15000 GCF_029890125.1 Rhinichthys klamathensis goyatoka
CATCCATAAACCCGAGATTAACTCGATACACGCGCGAAACGGGTCTCATAGCGCCGTTACTGACCCGAATCCCCGTTAAAACACGGTAACTGCGCGCGCGCTCCGGTTACAGCACAACACAAGCGCGCGCGGACTCACGCAAACCGTCTAAAACCCCTTTAAACCGCATTCAGTGTCTAGTTTTAATGTCGAACGCGTGGCATTATAGTACCGCACACGTTTAAACACGAACATACATGTTTAAATCGATTTAAAATGTAGTTTTCAAACCGAACAAACCTTTTCTTTCTTCTCAGTAGAACAGCGCGAGCCTCTCCTCAGTTCTGTGTCTCCCACGTGATTCCTTATGCTGCGTGTCTGCGTGACGCACAGAACATACGGCACCCTGTACTCGGCGCCTGATTGGTCGAGCTTGCGAATGGAGTTGTCCAATCATCGAACGCCTCCTGAGGAATCCGCAGCGCTGATTGGCGGACTGAAACCCTCAGCGGTTCGAATGTTTGTAAACTGAACTCACAACAACGAACGGATTGACCATTTAAATATATACATTTTAATCTAAATTATTACAATAATGATTTGTAAGTATCATATCAATTATAATATAATACAAATGATATAAACTCTAATATAAACCACACGTTTAAAATCCCTTCGCTTTTGTCCATACCCAACTCAGGAAAGTGTGAATATAAAAGCCGGGAATGATTTTATGGTTTGTTATCTTGCAGCGGCTAATGCGTTAGCTTAGCCTTAAACCCGTATTTATGATCAAGAGAATAAAACACAAACACCTACAGATTGTGTACAGTGTTTCTGGTGTAATGTTTCTCCGCTCCACGTGAAGGCGCAGCAGCGCGCACCCCTGATCCACGTGACCTCACACGCACGCGCTGAAGAAGAGCTGACTGGTTCAGCGCGCGCATCTCAAGTGGCGATCGCCGTTAATATTAATATTTTTGCTCTTATGTTTTAGTCTATTTTAATGCGACAGTCACCGCGGAAGGGTGTGCTTGTGTAGACGGATGGAGGAGTTTCTAAAGCACTTTAAAAACCACAGCCGAGCGGTACATCTATTTCATTTTGTTTACACACACACTCTCTGAGCTCTCTGTCTGTTGTTTATACTGTTGTATTGGTTATCTGGTTTTTAAATCATAATTATGCAATATGTTGAAATTATGACGTCAATAAAAGTTGAAATTATGACACATCATAACTGTCATAAAAAGCCATATTTTTGACACGTATGATCGAAATTTATGGCATACAAATACATAATTATACATACATAGACAGTCATAATTTCGATTTTTAAGTCATAATTTTAACTTAATATGTTATTATTATCATAATTGCAGTTTACCAAAGCAAGTCTAGTCAAGTCACCTTTATTTATATATAGCGCTTTTTACAATACAGATTACAACAAAGCTGCTTCACAGTGATAACATGAAAATAATACAACAAAGTTTGTTTCTAGAAGAAGAAATCAAAGCATGATTTTTTTCTTATTTCTTATGTGGCTAAACGTGCTTGAGAATGGGCCGACTGATTCAAGCTGATAGAAGAGCAACTTTGACTGAAATAACCACTCGTTACAACCGAGGTATGCAGCAAAGCATTTGTGAAGCCACAACATGCACAACCTTGAGGCGGATGGGCTACAACAGCAGAAGACCCCACCGGGTACCACTCATCTCCACTACAAACATTTTCACATTTAGCTCCGAAGCTCTGGAATAGCCTTCCTGATATTGTTCGTTGCTCAGACTCGTTCTCCCAGTTTAAAACTAGACTAAAGACGCATCTATTTAGCCAGGCATTCATATAAAAAATTTAATCTTACAGTTACTGTAAATTCAGCCTCTACTTCATAAACGCCAGAGGAGAACTGGCCCCGACTGAGCCTGGGTTCTCCCAAGGTTTTTTTTTCTCCATTGGGTCATCTGTTTGTTTGTTTACTTTATTTATACCCGTAGGTAAATTTGTTTTACAGTGCAATGACATTCTATGGCATCCAATACAAAAAAACACAAAACACAGTACACATAAGGACAGGTAAATAAATACTCATAAACTTAGAGAAGTGCTCTCATAAAAAGAAAATGCTCTCAAGAGCATTTCATATGATCTTTTTAAACGTTATAAAATCATAAGACCCCTAGTACATATCTGAAAAACACCTCTACAATTTGTTATGCATATCAATCGCATTTGTTACGAAGCTACTTTTACATCTTTTCGTTCTACACCTAGGGACTTTATACCTCCTCGCAGACGGTAATAACTGAAACTCTTTTCGCAAAGGGTGAGAGTCATCATTTAAAATTGAAAGGGCCATCCTTTGTAATTGTTTGGCATATAGTGATGCCACTCCTGGTTTTGACTCACCTATCAAACGGCCAGACCATTTTACTATCTGGTCTAGCTGAGTTTTTGCCTTTAAGGATATATGACCGTACCATACTTGAATGGAAAATGACAAAACAGATTCTATAAAAGCATGATAAAACATCTTCATTATTGTTTTATCAAGATTAAATGCAGATAATCTCCTTAGGCAGTACAAACGCTGGTGCCCCTTTTTGTTCAGAGCCTCACAATTCTCTTCAAATTTTAGTTTCTCATCAATTATGGTCCCAAGGTATTTGTATGATTTTACACACTCTATTTTTTGGCCTTTAATTAAAGTAGGATCCCTTGAATGAGTACTTTTCCTAAAATCGATGAGCATATCTTTGGTCTTTAATATATTTAACTGTAAATAAGATTCATCACACCAGTTGACAAAATGCTCAATAATTGGCCCATGTGAGATCTCATTCTCCTTAAGTAAACTCACACAATTACTGAGTCATCCGCATATTTTATAATAAATCTGTTCTCATACATGCTTTGACACATGTTAGTATATAAAATAAATAAAATGGAGTTTTAGGACACCATCGGGTCACTTGATGGAGTTTTAGGACACCATCGGGTCACTTGATGGAGTTTTTCGGTTCCTTGCCACTGTTGCCTTTGGCTTGCTCAGTTGGGGATATTCAAATTAAATGACCCATCATACCACTGATCAGCTCTACCAAACTTGGATGTCTTTTCCAGTAATAAACAAACACTGTTAAGTAGGGTTGCGGCGGTGAGGAAATTTTACCACCGGTTAATCGACGTGTGACAACACCGGTAATCCCGGTGTCCCCGTGGGGGGCGGGGCGGGGGAGTTAAATAGCTTTTAAATGCGTGCGCGTTATACTTTCACTTTCGAAATAAGCGTCAATTGCTTGAATGGACAAAAAAACAACAACTCGCTGATAATAAAACTTTTATTTATAGACATAACTTTTATTAGCATAACGAACGAATAAAAATAACCCAATGCATAGGCTGAAAAAAGTGAAAATCGGCAAACTGGGCCCAAACAAATAAGAACTATAAAACGTTTATTAACGAATAAGAAAATAAAATAGGCCTAAATAAATTACACAAAGTTTAAATAAGATAAAACCAAATAAATAAGACCCCATTTACACCATGGTATTAAAATGCAATCTGTATCCAGATAAGTTATCCAGATAATAAAAACCGCATGTTAATGCAAGGTGTAAATAATTGTGATCGGATTGTGATCGGATCTGCCTGACCACATCTGGAGGTAGTCTGGCTGCATTGTGTTCGGATCTTTACTAGGTGTAAACGCAATCTGGTTGTTGAAACCACATATGTATATTTTACTCCTCCCAAAAATGCTAAAACAAATAAACGTGTGAGAGTGTTATATAGGCTATTTCATGTCAGATATGACGACGCTACTGCAACACGCATTACCGCAGATGACCAGCTGAGCGTCTATTCATCAAGCCAACGTGCAAACATCGCAAATAAAAGTGAAAGTAAGTCACAGACGCTTAACACACAATCATCTTCAAGTAAAAAAACGAAATTATCTTACCAGGGCTGTTGCCACTTTTTCTTATTGCTGTCTTTGATTTTGAAATGAGCTGATGATCAATAAAATGCAGCTCACCTCTGTTGCTTTCGGTGGCGTGCAATCCATTAAATCATAGCGCGGGAGTTGAAGTCGGATTTATATCCGTTTTGCAAAAACACATTTATGTGGCCAGGTGTAAATGGAATCGGTAAGATCAGAACACTTATTATCCGGATAAATTATCTGGATACAGATCTCATTTTAATACCAGGTGTAAATGGGGTCTAAGAGACGAATACAAAATCTCCACACGTGCTAAATGGAATTTGACTCCTGATGCTTGCTGATCTGTGACATGACTGGCTCTTTGCACGCACTGCGCAGTTCAGTTTTAAATTATAATGTACGCTCTCTTCTGAACTAAATAATTGATAATTACTATTTTTAATTAATTCAAATAAATATTTTAGCAAAAACGAATACTTTAAAAAGTCAAGACATCGCGGTGTCACGGTGGGAAAGTGATGTCACCGGTGATGGGGCTTAAAACCGGTAACACCGTCAACACCGTCTATCGCGGCAAGCCTACTGTTAAGTTGTTTTGATTGATACTGTGAAGCAGCTTTGATACAATCTGTATTGTGAAAAGCACTATATAAATATATTTGACTTGACTACAAATAGGAAAAAGAGGCTACAATTTGCAAGAGCTCACCAAAATTGGACAGTTGAAGACTGGAAAAATGTTGCCTGGTCTGATGAGTCTCGATTTCTGTTGAGACATTCAGATGGTAGAGTCAGAATTTGGCGTAAACAGAATGAGAACATGGATCCATCATGCCTTGTTACCACTGTGCAGGCTGGTGGTGGTGGTGTAATGGTGTGGGGGATGTTTTCTTGGCACACTTTAGGCCCCTTAGTGCCAATTGGGCATCGTTTAAATGCCACGGCCTACCTGAGCATTGTTTCTGACCATGTCCATCCCTTTATGGCCACCATGTACCCATCCTCTGATGGCTACTTCCAGCAGGATAATGCACCATGTCACAAAGCTCGAATCCTTTCAAATTGGTTTCTTGAACATGACAATGAGTTCACTGTACTAAAATGGCCCCCACAGTCACCAGATCTCAACCCAATAGAGCATCTTTGGGATGTGGTGGAACGGGAGCTTCGTGCCCTGGATGTGCATCCCACAAATCTCCATCAACTGCAAGATGCTATCCTATCAATATGGGCCAACATTTCTAAAGAATGCTTTCAGCACCTTGTTGAATCAATGCCACGTAGAATTAAGGCAGTTCTGAAGGCGAAAGGGGGTCAAACACAGTATTGGTGTTCCTAATAATCCTTTAGGTGAGTGTATTACTGTATTAATATAAACTACTGAATACTATTATATTTTTTAGTAATTTAGTTTTTTAAATGACTAAATTACTATTTGCTGTATTATTCAGGGTTTCTGCAGGTTTCACAAAGTCAAATTAAAGACTTTTTAAGACCATTATGAATGAAATTTAAGACCTATATCACGACATAAAAAAAACGTACAAAGGAAACGCAGAGTCTCAAAATTACTTGCAAAGAAAATTTATTTATTCAAACTGAACATAGTACTGGAGACAGCTTAGATGCATTTTTGAACTACAGAAGACAAAAAAAAACACAAACATCTTGACGTGAGTTTGCGGATGCGTGAGTGTGCACTACATTGATCTCAGCTCTTCTCTCTTGGCCCGATTCTCCTCCTCTATATTCTTGAGCTCAGCTGATTTTTCCTTGCTGGCCCTCCTCAGAGCATTTGACTTGGGTATTAGCGGAGCCATCTGACTGCCAGCCTTGCCCTAAGCCTCCTCTGCATCTCTGAAAAGACATTCAGCAACTGTTTGCATAGTCCTCCTCCTTTTTATGAGTTCCTCCAAGTGATCTTCTGCCACCTTTCTCTTTTGGCCCTGTACAAGGGACTTTGGCAACACCCCCGTGTCGAGTGACATACCAGCCTCTGTGCTACTAAAGTGTCCTCTTGCATGTTTCGATCTCTTTATTAACAGAAAAGCCTCTCTCAACAGTGGCCTGTCCATGAGATAAAATCAGGAGCTTCTGGCAAAAAGCTCTGGGTAGTTTCCAAGGAAACTGCTCAAGAAGATGTCAAGCCTCTTTTGCATTGGTGTAAAGGTCCTCACTTCTGCACTCAACAGGCAGGAAGGCTTCAGATTGTTGGAGAATGACATCCCCTGGAACAAAAAAAGTGAAAACAATATATTGATAAATCATTGCAATACATCATTACAATATATCAACAATATGTAATGGTTATAATGAGCAGAATCACTACTCTAGATTTGTTTATAATGGTAGACAATGTCAAAGCCTATTTCAAAACCAAGTACGCCTCTGCACACAGAATACATGAATATGACAAAAGTAACAGATAAGCACTCAAAAATGTAATCCTGACTAGAAAAAAAAAAGAAGTGGACACAACAAAAGATAAGTCTACTGAAAAGGAGAACCAAAAAAGTTCTGGTAGTAACTCAGATTGTGTTAAAGGGATAGTTCGGCCAAAAATGATATTTAAACCATGCATTACTCACCCTCAAGCCGTTCGAGATGCATATGTCAATCTTGTTTCAGACGAACACATTTTCAGTTATTTTAGAAAATGTCTTCGACCCTTCAGTGGATATAATGTGAAGCAATGGGGTCCACCTCCTTCAAGTCCCAAAATGTGCATATATCCTTCACAGAAGTAATCCATCCGGCTCCAGGGGGATAAACGAAGGCCTTCTGACAGTAATCCGTGCGGTTTTGTTGTAAAAATATAGATATTTAAAACTTTATAAATGAAAATATCTGACTTCCGGCAACGATCGACGCGCGTTCACGGGTGATGTTTTGCTCTGCTCTCTGCATAGCTCTCTGGCTGCGCGGGCGCGTTCGTTCTACGTCACGACGCTACGTCCTACCTCATACGCCGACTTCCATCGCCCGTGGACGCGCGTCGATCGTTGCCGGAAGTCAGATATTTTCATTTATAAAGTTTTAAATATCTATATTTTTACGACAAAACCGCACGGATTACTGTCAGAAGGCCTTCGTTTATCCCCCTGGAGCCGGATGGATTACTTCTGTGAAGGATATATGCACATTTTGGGACTTGAAGGAGGTGGACCCCATTGCTTCACATTATATCCACTGAAGGGTCGAAGACATTTTCTAAAATAACTGAAAATGTGTTCGTCTGAAACAAGATTGACATATGCATCTCGAACGGCTTGAGGGTGAGTAATGCATGGTTTAAATATCATTTTTGGCCGAACTATCCCTTTAACAACATTATTCAAATATTCAAAATATTTCTCAGTGCTGACCTCTTACTTTTGCCAAAAGCCTCTTCTACAACTATTCCTACCAGCAAAAACACCTCCTGTCAGCTGGTTTTCCTGCAGAAATGTCTGAACAACACATTTGCTCTGCCTCCTGCACTTGTCTGGGTCTCTGAACATGACAGAGGGGTCCAGACACGCGTAACTGTTGCACATCTGAGAGGGCTCTCTTCCTGCATTTTCCTTACGATGTTTGAAAGTCTCTTTTAAAGGGGTCATATAATGGTACATGCACTTTTTCAAGTTGATTGCACTGAAATGTGTGTTGGCAGTGCCTGTACACAACCATCATATAATAATATTAATATTTTTGCTCTTATGTTTTAGTCTATTTTAATGCGACAGTCACCGCGGAAGGGTGTGCTTGTGTAGACGGATGGAGGAGTTTCTAAAGCACTTTAAAAACCACAGCAGAGCGGTACATCTATTTCATTTCGTTTATACACACACTCTCTGAGCTCTCTGTCTGTTGTTTATACTTTTGTATTAGTTATCTGGTTTTTAAATCATAATTATGCAATATGTTGAAATTATGACTTTCAAACATCAGTCAGTGTGCGCTGTGTGTTTCGGAGTGAAGCGCAGCGCTGTGTTTATTTACAGTTGCAATGAGAAGCTCTTATCAACAAAAGAGAAGCTTTAAGGCTCACCGTGGCTCTCCGTCGAAATAAAAACTTGCTGGTTTATGTTTGAAAATGAAGAAATGAACAGTTATAATATTAGTATTGTCGTTTTATATGATTGTACTGTAAAATAAAATTCCTATTCTATTTCTTATTTTATGTTATTTATTTTCGTGCAGCTGTACCTCAAACACTGGCGTATGGTGTGTGTGTGTGTGTGTCAGGTTGTGTCCGCGCTGGGTGAGAGCGAAGCGAGTGTGTGTAGTCGCCGCGCGGCTGTTGGAGTTTGTGTGTGAGGCTGAACAGAAGACACAGAAAAAGAGGAACATTTACAGAGAGAGGATACAGGAACCGCACCAGTGCCCTGTTACCACGGTAACAACAGAAACCACGGAAACAACAGAATCCACGGAGACGTGCACGTTAGCATGCGGCGTGTTTGCGCGGGACGTACGGCGGGCGCTTGGGGGCGTTCGGGTCCTTCTTCCTCCCTGTCTTCCCCACGCCTTTGGGCGCCACGTAGGTCTTCAAGTCCTTGTCGTAGCGAACCTTATCCACTTTAGCTAGGTCTTCAAACATGCTCTTCTCGGCCGCGCTCAGCGCCTGTGGACAGAGCAGCGGTTAAGGATAGCTCAGCGACACACGAGCGCGAGACTAGGGGTGCAACGGTACAGATAGCCCACGGTACGGTCCGTACCTCGGTTTTTGGGCCACGGTCTCGGTTCGGTTTCGGTACATGTTTTGTGCAGAAAGAGACTGCTATTTCATCCCAAAAATATGTTTTATTTTTCTTATGAGCATAAACAGAATGTCACAGTAGGAAGAACATCAATGTGTATGGAATCCCAATGCACCGGTTATCTTTCTGTGTTTCTGTGAAGATGAACGACTTCGAGCCGAATCAGGCCGAACTGGACGTCTGTACCAGCATGTTTATGATCCTTCTATACACAGAGACATTTGCATTGATGGGCGACCATAAAAGCCTCTCATTTTGTGAATAGGAACACATTTGCATTAAGCACCCAGTTTGCACTTGTCTAAAGTAATTGGTTACATTTACAAAATAAGCCTACAATAACAGAAGTAAGCCCTGCTGATGAAATTAAGGTTTAAACACTCAGGCTTCAATTGTTTAACTAGTTTACATGCAGTGAAAGTAGGCTACAATAAACCTACTGCATTTATTACTCTTTTATGAATCAGCAATTAATAAACTACTAATAAACGGCAAACTACTTCTTCACTGCTGATTCCTGGTGGTTTAGAGGAGAATTACTCCTCGACAGGTCGCCCCCTGTCGTTTCACAGAATAACACAATGGTGAGCGCGTCAAGTATAAACGCCTCGTCCGTTTGAAGAGGTGCGCGCGCAGTCAGTGAGTAGGGGGAGGCTGCAGACCTGGAGCCGGCAGATTTACGCCCCTGGCAGTTTTACGCCCCGGCAGTTTTACGACCCTGTTGTTCCTGATGCGTCCAGTAGAGGGGTATACTGCGAAATAACATCATTAAATCGACGCTTAATAACCCGTCCATAGACTTGACAATTTTGTGTTTTTTGTTCATTTAAATATAAACGTTATAGTGTAGATCTGCACGGATTAAATTATCTGTTTAACAAAAAAACAAAGGGGGTAAACGGACATCAAAAGAGATTGAATTAGGGTACACAAATATGCAATATTACATTTTGTCAATATAAAAACATGTAAGGTTCTTTACAACAGACTCAATTATATTATTTGTTTTATAAACCTTTGAGTTTAAAGGTTCTGACATTTTCTTAAAGGAAGAAAAAAAATGAACTTTATATCAGAGGAGAATATTCTAGAATCAGGATTACTTTAAATGGTTCTGTCTTTATGAAGATGAAACTTGCCCAGAAGACAAAGTAATAATACCGTATAATCAAGATTAACATCGTTAGAATTAAAATCTGACAAAAATAGATTCTGTCATTTGTATGTTAAATAATCTGCTAAAGTTATTGTTTTTTAGCAATGATGCAACATTTATTATTTATAAACGATTAGCTCGATAGAGCTAGGGTAGGTAGATATCAATTCATATAATATAATAATGGATGGGTCTATAATGTATTTTGACAGGTTTCTGTTCTATCTGGCTTAAACTTAACTAACCGCGTGTAGGTTTAGCTTCCCCTATCTTCTCTACTCAATTTAAAATTAATTTTAATTTTAATTTTCTTTTGTTGCCTGTCTTCAGCTTGGCCTCTTCTGGTAAGACTCTGTTTACTCCTTGCATTAAAACATACTCCACATGGTGTATAGAGCAATATTACAGTAGATAATGGAAATATGTTAATTTTTTTTACAGTCTATGGTGTGAACACACAAAAGACACATTTATAATAGGTATGTAAATCTCTCTCTCTCTCTCTCTCTAAGTACAGAGTTAAACTGCACACTCACTCAAATACGTTAAAACACATTACAAACTTTCCCCATATGGTTTGAATGTAGATTCTGGTTTGAGTTGTTTCTTATAAATGAGATGATCTAATTATCTCATTTACATCTTAATATACATTTTTTCTTAAAATAGCTTACTGATCTGGACTCAAATGTAGGGTATGTGCACTTAATGTGGGTTTTATCATACTCTGTCTTTACCAAGTTCTCTTTAACTTGGATCTCATAAAGGTGTGTTTGCTTTAGCTACTTAAGGAAACACACACACACACACACACACACACAGGGACAAGGTCAAATTCACCATGGATGTCCTTTTTAACTTTTTTAATGTTTCATTTTTTAATGTTTCATCAGTGAGCAGGAGCAGTTAAAGAAAAAAAAAACAGTTAAAGAAGAGTGGCAAACCATAGGGGAGTCATCATAATTCATAAATGGTGTTAATAAATATTTTTTTGTGAACAACAATATTGTCTATATCTTCTAAATGGCCCATGGAATTTTAGAAAAGGGATAAATTGTGTTTGTCTTCATAAAATGCTGTGTAGGACACTGTTTTGTAGCTGTATGATGACCAATAGAATAGTACAGCAGATATTTAATCGAGGATCCATATTATTACACGGTACTGCATGTCTAATGGGCTAAATATGGTTAATATCTAAATGTGACTTTATATAAATTCACAAAAACATATTTCACTCAGTCTCCTGTATATAAAAACCTATGGTGAATTGGCCTATAACTGCAGTAGGTCATAGCATCACCTGTCATAACACATAGTTGATCCAACTATGTGTATTTTTAATTTTTCAATTCACAAAAACAAATAGTCTTCTGTAGGTTGAGTGAAGAGAGTGAAGCCCAACTGAATATCTACAGAAAATTGAATCCGTGGAGATCTACACTGTAACGTTTATATTTAAATTAACAAAAAACACAAAATTGTCAAGTCTATGGACGGGTTATTAATGTGTAAGCGTCGATTTAATTATGTTATTTCGCAGTATATCCCTCTACTGGACGCATCAGGAACAACAGGGTCCTAAAACTGTCGGGGCGTAAAACTGCCAGGGGCGTAAATCTGCCGGCTCCAGGTCTGCAGCCTCCCCATATAGCAGTCAGTGGAGACTCGCGCTCGTGCGGACGCGTCGAGTATAAACAAGGCTTAAAGCAAAAACTAAAAGGATCAGCGCGAACTCAATGGCAAAACCGAAGTCCCGCGGGACACGAGGGTAGATTGTCCCGTGCAGGGCTGACTAGGGGTGTGACGGTTATTATATAACCGTGAGACCGACGGTTATAGTTGAACACCGTCATTAGAACTCTATAACCGCCAAAACCGTGCTATTAAAATATTTTTTACAAACATTTTTTTATCATAGAGAATGTTTAAATACTAATATCAGCTTACGAGGGAAACGGAGGCGGAGTTAGTGGTGCGTCAGAGGCTGAGTGCTGGAGATGATTCGGGAGAGGTCTGTGCACCTTTACCGAACCGATCAGAGCGAGCGCTGACACGGAGTAAAGCCTTGTTTATACTCGACGCGTCCGCACGAGCGCGAAGGTGCACACGGCAAAATGACGCGTTGGGTGCGCAAGACCCCATTTCGCTTGGCTGTGTGCACAGCTTTTTTTGTAACAGCGCGCGCGGCGCCGCGTCCGAGGATGACCGACTTCAAGCCGAATCTGCCCGAGCATGTATGTCTCACCGCACCGGCACGCATGTTGCGCGTCTAAATTGCAAAGTTCATTTGTTAAGGTTTTGTTTACTGTGTGTGATTCATTTAATGGAAAGCACATTCAATTCTAGTTGTCTTGCTGTTCATTTTAAGAGCGAGTTGTCCTATAACAGACGAACAGTTATTCAACCGAACGTCCTATAACCCCCCACCCCCGGACGACGACGGTTATGTTACGAACCGTCACATTTGACTCACGTCATAACCGTCATCACCAATTCTGAAACCGGCACACCCCTAGGGCTGACCGAACGGTCCGGGATTTTACCGTGTACCGTTGCATCCCTACGCGAGACACACGCGCGGACGCTCACCCTCCATCTCTCGGAGCATCTCTTGGAGAACTCGGAGAAGTTGATCGGCACGTCGGGACTCTTGCGCTTGTGCTCGTCGCGGGACGTCTGCACGAAGTACGCGTACGCTGAGGTCTTTCCCTTGGGCTTGTTCACGTCTCCTTTCACCATGGCTGATCCACTGACAGAAAACACAGCGTTACTGAAAATCAAGCATTAAATGCATAAACACATCAGAAGCATTTGGCGTAGATTGATTAATTTATTTTGGCATCCATCCAATCTGTTAACATAGCATGTTTTGATTTCAAATACTTTAATTGCATTACATTGGATATCAGTCATTAAATACTCAAATACGTTGAATAGTATTAAAAATAAGTTGCAGTGAAATGCATGCACAGATTAGCTCTGGCTTAAAATGCACGAATTTAACTCTTTAAATGTTTTATATTATATGTAGCATGTTGTTTTTAAGCTTGTGAAATGATTGCATTATATCGGATATCAGATATATTTCACAAGTCAAATAATTTTACTTGCTTTTAAAAACAACATGCTAGGCTATACAGGTCCTTCTCAAAAAATTAGCATATTGTGATAAAGTTCATTATTTTCCATAATGTAATGATAAAAATTAAACTTTCATATATTTTAGATTCATTGCACACCAACTGAAATATTTTAGGTCTTTTATTGTTTTAATACTGATGATTTTGGCATACAGCTCATGAAAACCCAAAATTCCTGTCTAAAAAAAATAGCATATTTCATCCGACCAATAAAAGTGTTTTTGATACAAAAAAAAAAAAGTCAACCTTCAAATAATTATGTTCAGTTATGCACTCAATAGTCAATACTTGGTCGGGAATCCTTTTGCAGAAATGACTGCTTCAATGGCATGGAGGCAATCAGCCTGTGGCACTGCTGAGGTGTTATGGAGGCCCAGGATGCTTCGATAGTTCTGTTCTGTGAAAATGAAAATATGAATGTGTGGAAAGTATTAGATAAATGTCAAATGAAACTTAACTCCTGGCTTTTGCGGGATATAAGCTTATTAGGTAGAGTATTTTTGACAAAGATGGAAAGCATATCAAGATTAATCTATCCTGCATATACAATAGCTATTTCAAACAAAGCCATTAAAAAATTAATCAGGTCAACTTTGGTTACATCTGGAGAAAGAAAACCCATTACATCAGAAGGGTAGAGATGACAAAAGACTATAAAGATGGTGGGTTACAAGCCATTGATTTTGATGCTATAAATGGGACCCTAAAAATTAACTGGTTGAAATCCTGTTTAAACCACAATAATTTTTGGTTTCATATTCCCAGAGAATTGTTTAAGAAATTAGGAGGTATAGAATTTTTACTAAATTGTGATTTCACCGTTCAACGTCTGCCGATAAAATTATCCAAATTTCATCAACAGGTTTTGTTATACTGGAAGATTTTTTATAACCATAATTTTACACCACACAATACACCATTATGGAACAATAGATATATTATGGTCAGGAATAAATCACTGTTTGACAAGATTTGGATGGAGAAAGGTATTTGGGCTGTGTCCCATTTAATTGACAGCAATACTGGAATTATATCATATGAGCATTTTTGTGTTAAATATAATTTCAATTGCAATCGGGCCAGTTTTGAATCTATTACTAAAGCCATCCCTAAAGCTGTCGTATGTCAAATTAAAGAAATTCTCTCTTATTCTGTCTCTATAATCCCACATCTTCCAGTACTGTTAGTTGAAGGCCGTGAGTTTAAAGGAAGCCAACTTTCAAATAAAAATGTTAGAATTAAATTCAATCACATTTCTTATCCTTTATTAGTGTATAGAAACTCAATTTCACATTCTTTCTCAAAAGATAGCATTCACAGACTTAGAACTGGGTATTTAAAATTCCCGTTACCCCCCAAAGTTAAAGAAGTACATTTTAAAATTTTAAATGGCATATATCCATCGAGTGAATATTTGCGACATAGATTTGGTTTTGACTCAAATAAATGTTTATTTTGTGATGATATTGAAACCACGGAGCATCTGTTTTTTCACTGTATGTTTGTGGAGGCCTTATGGTCTGATATTTACGACTGGCTCTACCCAAAGATACCTCACCTCGAAGACCTCACTGAAAAGGACATTATTTATGGACGTTTAATGAATAATAACAAAGATAACTTCCTGGTTAATAATATCCTTATGCTGGGGAAATTTTTTGTACACAAATCAAAAAGGTGAAACCAATGTTCTGTGCATTTCATGGTGAATTTGTTTCATTTACAAAAGCCCTCAAAGTGATAAAAAAGAAAAATGCAATTAGTCTTTTATCTGTCATAGAAGAGTATGATTTAACAAAAAAACCTTAGCCCCTACTTTATTTTTATTTTATTTATTTATTTGAAGTTTATTTTATTTCATGCACCTGTGCTGTAATTATTTGTTTGTATTATGTAAAGAATTGTTACTATTGCCTTACTGTTTGTACATGAATAATTGTTCAAAAAAAAAAAAAAAAAAAAAAAAAAAAAAAAAAAGTTCTGTTCTGTTCCTTATGCTGCGTGTCTGCGTGACGCACAGAA
>NW_026606875.1:22500-45000 GCF_029890125.1 Rhinichthys klamathensis goyatoka
AAGTGTTGATTCATCCAGTAATGAAACAAGTGAATTATTTGAGTGAGTCATTGAATCATTCACTCAAGAGATTTGTTCAAAAGTGTTGATTCATCCAGTAATGAAACAAGTGAATTATTTGAGTGAGTCATTAAATCATTCACTCAAGAGATTTGTTTAAAAGTGTTGATTCATCCAGTAATGAAACAAGTGAATTCTTTGAGTGAGTCATTGAATCATTCACTCAAGAGATTTGTTCAAAAGCGTTGATTCATCCAGTAATGAAACAAGTGAATTATTTGAGTGAGTCATTGAATCATTCACTCAAGAGATTTGTTTAATAGTGTTGATTCATCCAGTAATGAAACAAGTGAATTCTTTGAGTGAGTCATTGAATCATTCACTCAAGAGATTTGTTCAAAAGCGTTGATTCATCCAGTAATGAAACAAGTGAAGTCTTTATGAGTGAGTCATTGAATCATTCGCTCAAGAGATTCGTTCAAACGTGTTGATTCATCCAGTAATGAAACAAGTGAATTATTTGAGTGAGTCATTGAATCATTCATTCAACCGATTTTTTTGAAAGATTATTAATTCAAGTTAGTAAAATATTAACATTTAATCAGAACCTCTAGTAAATGACATGTTATTTTGTTTAGTTGTCTCTTCAGAATTGTGGGTGATATGTGTTTTATGTGACGGGTTGTGTGTGTGTGTGTCAGGTGTGAGGATCAGGTGTGTGTGTGTGTCAGCGGGCAGGTGAGCGTGGTCTGTCCGCTGCTGCTGATCGCTGGGAAGCGCTTCTTCTGCCTCATCCTCAGTGACGGAGGATCCTCAGTGCCCGTCTTCATCACGGTGAGTGTCTCAGATGATCAAGGTACACACAGAAATCATATGTAACCCCAGTTGTGAGTGTGAGTTTGTTGTCCAAGATGAGTGTGAACAACAATGGCAAGAAAACACCCTTTCCGTTGAGTTACAGTCTGATGAATCTCCCATGTGACGCAGGAAGCCAAGCATCAGTACTGGAGGCAGTGTGTGTGTGTGGGCCGGAGTGTGTGGATGTCGTCTCTGCGTGTGTGTTCACTGCAGGGTCTGGAGGGACGGCGTGTGTTGTCCGACAGCTGCCAGTCACGTCTTCATCCGCACGAGAGCTCAGAACAACCAGACACACACACAGACACACTCACACACACACACACACACACACACACACCCCTGCTGCCAAGCTCCGCCCCCTCAGTCCGAGTCAAGCGCTCCACACTCATCAGCTTCAAGGTGAGGCGCGACAAAAACTACACAATTGAAGGGGTTAATATTTTGAACTAATATTTAATATATTAATATAAACTACTAAATACTATTTTATATTTTTTAGTAATTTTTGTATTTTAAATGACTAAATTACTATTTGCTGTATTTTTTAATTATTATTATTATTAACAAAAATGTAGTAAAATTGGTGGAAATGACATCATTTAAAAGAATAAAACTGATAAAGTACTTATATTTCATACTCGTAAACAGAAAAATGCCCTTTAATCAAACAGGTGTGACCTTTGACCTGTGCTGTAACAGTGTGTTTGATTGACAGGGTACAGTCACGAAGATTTTGAACGCAGAGGCGGGGCTTTATGAGATTGACAGACAGGTGGGGCTTTGTCTGGCCTATCAGCCGGCTCAGAAATGGGGCGGCGGCTTGAGGCCGGGGGCGGAGATTCAGGTGAGTGTGATGTCATCAGGTGAGTGTGATGTCATCACAAAACTCACATTCAACATTTCTGCGAATATGATCCTGCTTTGATGACTTCATTCACTCTAGAAGCCAAAAAAATAAAAAATTCTCAAAAATATGCTCACTAATATTCAGCCTGCGCAGAATCCCCTTTATAAACCCAGTCAGAGGAAGATTGTGAACATGCGTCTCCTCCCCGAAAACAAGATATAATATCCTATGACATTTACTACTTTAGTAAATCCATCTAGATGTAATGTTTTTTTTTAGATATTTGGACTGGAAACAAGACAAAAATACTAAGCATACTAAGAAAGAAATACTAAGAAAAGCATGTTTTGTGCGACGCAACGGTTATAAATGAAACCCCTGATTTCCTCAAACTAATGATCCAAATATTTGAAAAAACATCTTTTTCCCGCAGCTCCACAACGTCCACTTCACGTACAACGCTTCCCCGTTCGCTCCGCGAGTCGTGCTGTGCGCGTGTCTGCGCTCCAGCGTGCAGATCAGCGCCTTCAGCCGCCTGAGGTCAGAGGTCGAGGCGTCCGGGTCACATGGGCCGCTGCAGCGCCTCCTGCTGGAGAGGAATCTGGGTGCGTCGCAGTATCTGTGGCTCTGCTACTGCTATAGCGCCGTGAGCGAGAGGTGATGACCACCACACACACGCACTGTTCAACAATCAGTTTAAACAACAAAGCAAATTAACGATGCGGCTTATTGCGATTTTTAAACATCAGTGTGTGCGCTGTGTGTTTCGGAGTGAAGCGCAGCGCTGTGTTTATTTACAGTTGCAATGAGAAGCTCTTATCAACAAAAGAGAAGCTTTAAGGCTCACCGTGGCTCTCCGTCGAAATAAAAACTTGCTGGTTTATGTTTGAAAATGAAGAAATGAACAGTTATAATATTAGTATTGTCGTTTTATATGATTATACTGTAAAATAAAATTCCTATTTTATGTCTTATAAATCACAACACTGTGGCGTATGGTTTGTGTGTGTGTGTGTCAGGTTGTGTCCGCGCTGGGTGAGAGCGGAGCGAGTGTGTGTGGTCGCCGCGCGGCTGTTGGAGTTTGTGTGTGAGGCTGAACAGAAGACACAGAAAAAGAGGAACATTTACAGAGAGATGATACAGGAACCGCACCAGTGCCCTGTTACCACGGTAACACTCACATACTGTTACCACGGTAACACTCACATACTGTTACCACGGTAACACTCACATACTGTTACCACGGTAACACTCACATACTGTTACCACGGTAACACACACATACCCTGTTACCACAATAACACCCACTCATGCCGGTACCATGGTAACATGCATGCATACCCTGTTACCATGGTAACATACACGCATACCCTGTTACCACAGTAACACCCACTCATGGCGGTACCATGGTAACACACATACCCTGTTACCATGGTAACACCACTCACACATACATTTACCATAGTAACACCCACATATACCTTTAGCATAGTAACTTACACACATACTCTTTTACCATGGCAACACACACACCCTGTTACCTCGGTAACACCCACACATACCCTGTTACCACGGTAACACCCACACATAACATGTTACCACAGTAACACCCACATATGTTGTTACCATGGTAACACCACTCACATACACTGTTACCTCGGTAACACCCACATATACCTTTAGCATAGTAACTTACACACATACTCTTTTACCATGGTAACACACACACACACACACCGTTACCACGTAACACCCACACATGCTGTTACCATGGCAAAACACACACACCCACCCTGTTACCTCGGTAACACCTAAGCATACCCTGTTACCACGATAACACCCACACATACCATGTTACCACGGTAACACCCACATATGGTCGTTACCATGGTAACATAAACACATACTCTGTTACTACGGTGACACACAAACCCTGTTACCATGGTTATAAACACATACACCACAGTAACATCCGTTAGTTGCTAGAGCAAAATCATGTATATAAATCATTGCAAAAAATGCATTTTGATGTTGTTTTTTTCACAAAAGATTTTGATGCACAAAAATCTCTCTCTCTCTCTGTGTGTCAGTACTGTGTGTGCTGGCCGTCGGTGGCGCTGTGGTCAGTGAGACAGGTGTGTGAGTGGATGAGGCGTGAGGTGTGGGTGTCTCTCTCTCTGCCGTCTCTCCTCCCTCCCTCAGCGGGTCACATGACGTCGCTGGAGCTGAACGCTTCGCTGTCCTGGTCCACACACTCGGCCCCGCTCACACACACACACTTGGACCCGCTGCTGTTACTGGGGGTTCTGGAGCTGGACTCGACCCGTGCCACGTTGCAGCTCCGAGACCAGACGCACGCGCTCGACTGTGTGTGTGTCCAGACCGGCCAATCAGGAGCCATCGACACCGCCTGGCAGGGTAATCACACACTCACACTCAACATGACTATTATTATTACAAATTACATATTACTGTGTTTTATGTGACAGCAGTATTAGTTTAGATTGTATGAATATTTTGAATTAGCTTTTATTTTTATATTTTTAGTTTTCATGTTAATTAAAGTTAAAGGTGCAGTGTGTAAGTTTTAGCGCATCTAGTGGTCAGGTTGTGAATTGCACCCAACAGAAGTAACGGTGGCCGACAGGAAGTGATGTCGTCAGCTGAGACATTTACTGCTTAATTGCGTGTAAACATGCTCAGTGTTTTTAATGGAGATGTTCAGGTTTATTGAGTGAAACTCTCGTGGCTTATTTCTTGAGGTGTGTGTGTGTGTGTGTGTGTGTGTGTTAAGGCTGTCTAGTGTGTGTGCGGCAGTGTACTTTAGTCATGGAGAGGTTCATGAAGACAAATTTCCCTTCCTGGAAACACCTGGATCAGCCAAGTTACATCACACACAAACACTGCAGGTACACACACACACACACACACACTCTCTCTCTCACACACACACACTCTCTCACACATACACACACACACTCTCTCTCTCTCACACACACACACACACACACACACACACACACACACACACACACACACACACACACACACACACACACACACACACAGACACCTAAACACTGCAGGTACACACACATTCTCTCTCTCTCTCACGCACACACACACACACACACACACACCACAGGTACACACACATACATACACACACACTCACTCTCTCTCACACACACACACACACACACACAAGCACTGCAGTTACACACACACACACACACGCAGATATTTTTGTACAGTAGCACATTTCATACATTCAAAGTGCTTTACATAAAAATTGGTTAAAATAATAGTAAAAAGAACTCAAAATAACAATATAAAGTATCTGTGTGTGTGTGCAGGGTTTATCTGCAGCTCCGTGTGGATGATCTGACCATCATCAGTCCGTCTGCTGCCATGAGCCGCCGTCTGTCGGAGAGACGAGAGGAGTCCGCTCCGAGACCCAGACGACCTTTGACCCCTGCGGCAGCGCCCGAACGACCTCTGACCCCTGCGGCAGCGACCGAACGACCTCTGACCCCTGCGGCAGCGCCCGAACGACCTCTGACCCCTGCGGCAGCGACCGAACGACCTCTGACCCCTGCGGCAGCGCCCGAACGACCTCTGACCCCTGCGGCAGCGCCCGAACAACCTCTGACCCCTGCGGCGTGTGTGAGTCTGCTCCTCCGGCTGGAG
The DNA here is from genome assembly GCF_029890125.1 of Rhinichthys klamathensis goyatoka. NCBI lineage: Eukaryota > Metazoa > Chordata > Actinopteri > Cypriniformes > Leuciscidae > Rhinichthys > Rhinichthys klamathensis. The sequence continues at coordinate 27,896 of NW_026606875.1, forward strand.
AGCAAGCAGGGCGTGAGGCTCCAGAACGGCTCCGGCGCGGGTCACACACACACACACACACTGCAGCTGGGCTTCGTGTGCCGAGCCGTGTGTCTGGGAGACGCTCAGCGCTGGGAAAACGACCCCAGGAACTGCAGGACGCAGGAGCGGGAGCGAGACGGAGGAAGCAGGAAGGTCAGGAGCGCCAGTTATCGCCACAGCTGTCGTATTAAGGCCTGTTCAAATCAAGAACTATAACGATAACTATATTAGCATTCACACCAAGAACGGTAACTATAACGATAACTATATTAGCGTTCACACCAAGAACGATAACTATAACGATAACTATATTAGCATTCACACCAAGAGCGGTAACTATAACGATAACTATAACTATATTAGCGTTCACACCAAGAACGGTAACTATAACGATAACTATATTAGCGTTTACACCAAGAATGATAACTATAATTATATTAGCGTTCACACCAAGAACGATAACTATAACGATAACTATATTAGCGTTTACACCAAGAACGATAACTATAATTATATTAGCGTTCACACCAAGAACGATAACTATAACGATAACTATATTAGCGTTTACACCAAGAACGATAACTATAATTATATTAGCGTTCACACCAAGAACGATAACTATAACGATAACTATATTAGTGTCACACCAAGAACGATAACTATAACTATATTAGCGTTCACACCAAGAACGATAACTATAACGATAACTATATTAGCATTCACACCAAGAACGATTACTATAACGATAACTATATTAGCGTTCACACCAAGAACGATAACTATAATTATATTAGCGTTCACACCAAGAACGATAACTATAACGATAACTATATTAGTGTCACACCAAGAACGATAACTATAACTATATTAGCGTTCACACCAAGAACGATTACTATAACGATAACTATATTAGCGTTCACACCAAGAGCGGTAACTATAACGATAACTATATTAGCGTTTACACCAAGAACGATAACTATAATTATATTAGCGTTCACACCAAGAACGATAACTATAACGATAACTATATTAGCGTTCACACCAAGAATGATAACTATAACGATAACTATATTAGCGTTCACACCAAGAACGATAACTATAACTATATTAGCGTTCACACCAAGAACGATAACTATAACTATATTAGCGTTCACACCAAGAACGATAACTGTAACGATTACTAGATTATATATTCTGGACCTCTGCGATTATATTCTCCACGATGTCTTCTGCCATTTTAAATGCGCGAGCCCTTTACATTCAAGTGGATTTTGATTGGCTGTCAGTGTTTTATCGTTTGACAGTTGGAAAAAAATCGTTCTGAAAGTGATCCCAACGATATCGCTCCTCATATCTTTAACGTTATAGCTGTGCTATTCTTTAATTTGGAGCACGAATTTTAGAACTATATCTTTATCGTTATCTTTACAGTTATAGTGAACGGTTCTTTAGTGTATCTGTATTCTTTAGTGATGTGTGTGTGTTTTGCAGATTGAGCTGCACTTCATGGGTTCGTGTGTTCGCTGGTTCCCCGTCCTTCATCCTGGGTGTGTGTACAGACTAATCGCACCCAACACTGCGGTACGACTCGCTTTCCTCCACCATTTTACTGTCTGATATTAGACTGTTTATTCTGATCAAGAACCGCCCACTTCAACAGGAAGAGACCGTCTGACGGACATGTACAGCTTCTACTTCTTTTTCTTCTTCTTCTTCTTCTTCTGCTAAATCATGCTAGAAGCAATGTGCTAAATCATGTTAACAATGTGCTAAATCATGCTAGCAACATGTTAAAACATATTAGCAAAATATGCTAAATCATGCTAGGAGCACTAACAATGTACTTAATCATGCTAGCAACATACTAAATCATGCTTGGTGCTAATTCATGTTAATAACATGGTAGCAGTGTGCTACATCATGTTAGCAATGTGTTAAATAATGCAAGCAACATGTTAAAACATGTTAATAATGTGTTCAATCATGTTAGCAACATGCTAGTAAAATGTTAGCAGTGTGTTAAGTCATGCTAGCAGCATGTTAAAACATGTTAGCAATGTGCTAATTTAAGCAAGAAACATACTAACAACATGTTAAATCATGTTGGCATCATGCTAAACATGTTAGCAATGTGCTAATTTATGCAAGAAACATGCTAGTAACATGTTAAATCACGTTTGCATACACCAAATCATGTTAGCATTCATGTTAGAAACCACTAGCAACTTGTTAAATAATGCTAACAATGGTAAAACATGTTAGCGATGTCTTAAATAATGCTAAAACATGTTAACAATGTGCTGAATCATGTTAACAATTTATTAAATTATGCAAGAAACATACTAGCAATGTAAATCATGCTAGCAATGTTAAAACATGTAAACAATGTGCTAAATCATGCTAGCAATGTGTTAAATCATGCTAGTAAAATGTTAGCGATGTGTTAAAGGGACTTTATCATGGCTGTCCTTCTGTGAAACATAAAAAAATATACTTTGAAAGATGTTAGGAGTAGAAGTAAGTCACCCGGGTTTGATGGCATGACTGCGAGTTAATGATGTCATCTCTCCGTCTCTCAGGATGTGAGTGTGTTAAAGGCCACAGGAGTTTCTGCGAGGGGCGGAGTCACACAGCTCGTTAGCCCCGCCCTCCTGCTGCAGCCGCAGTGGCGCTTGCACACGCTAACAGACACGCTAACAGACGGCCAGGTACAGATCGTCTTAGTTTAGCACAGCACGTTAAACTAAACGAAACCGAGAAATGTTTCCTCAGCAACTAGCTGAAATAAAACAATTTGTTTTTGTATTCCATCAGGCAGGTGTTCCTGCGCTCATGAGCGTATCCGAGGTTCTTCACAGCAGGTGACGAGTATCCGCTACAGCTAATCACATCTATAAACGTTTGTGTGTGTGTGTGTGTGTGTGTGTGTGTGTGTGACAATCTAGACAATTTTAAACAATCATAATAATAAATATTTGTAGTAATAATAATAGTGTCAGTAATAATAATTGTGTTTTAACAGCTCCGCCCCTGAGATCGTCTCCTTTTATGGAGTCGTTTCTCAGCGAATCACATTACAGGAGGAAGGCGGAACTAAACCCAAGATCCAATCACTGACTGCCGCTAAAGGTGTGGCTCCGCCTCCTCGTAAGCCCTATCCGGGCGGTACTTGTTCCTCATGGGGGCTTACGGTATTGGGTTAGTCGGTGATTTTATTGCCGTCCGAATCCAGAATGCCAGTGTTTTTCTCCCAGCACTCCCATGACCTGCTGTTTTTATCAAACACCACTGTCTGAGTTTACAAGAAGAGATCACTTCAAAACTCACTGTTTAAATCCTCTTTGGCCACCGCAGAGCGCCCCGCTAACTTCCAATTTTTTCAATTACTTCATTTTGAGATAAATTGCAAGACAGAAAAACATTATATAGCGTATCTATCTTCAGATTTTTAAATAATCAAATAATTAATATGATATTATCATTACACTAAATATGAATTTATTCTCATTATTCCAAGCATGTGACATCTTATTCACAGCAATAAAATGGTAACAATTACAATTTGTGAATAAATTGTATTATAATAATACTAAATAAATCGCCACATGAGGAACAACTACCGTCGGAACAGGGCTTCAGTCTCTATGTGTGTGTGTGTGTGTGTGTGTGTGTGTGAGTTTGACAGAAATCTCCCCTGTGATCCCCAGATCCAGGCGTTGTGGAGGACCTGAGGGTGCGTGTGAGCGTCCAGGATTCTGCACGCGCTGGTCATGTGATCCACGTGTACCTGGACCTGTCGAGCGGCCCGTACACACACGGCCTGATCCCCGGGGCGGCGCTGCAGATACACCACGTGCAGCGCAAAGTGTCCCGGTGAGGCTTTTACACACTCTTGATCCAACAGGGGTTTATTATTAAACAAACTGATGGTCTGAAACTTTCATTGATTCGTTCAACAGTTCAGGAGGAACTCGGACACCCTGCGCTATACAGCAAACCCCAGATTATCACCAGGGTTCCTACAAGCTGCTTAAAGGGACAGTTCACTTTGAAATAAAGTTTTGGTGTGTTTTAGCTTACCTCAAGGGCATCCAAGATGTAGGTGTCTTTGTGTCCACAGTATTTTAAATTTTGATATTTTTAGGTCAAACCGTTCTTGTCTGTCAGTCATATAATGCAGGTCTATGGTCACCACCTCAAAGAGCATGCACAGAGAAGTCCAAATTAAACATGATTTAATGACTCGTAAATGTAAGTACACATTGATGGACTAAGACACGAAACGAGCGGTTTGTGTGAGAAAATGAACAGTATTTATATCGTTTTTACCTCTTGTAAACACAGCCACGTCCAAGTGATCTGAGGGCGCCGGCGCTTCGGTCTGGAAGTGATCTCTCGTGCCTGTACGTCACTCATTGTTTACACAGAACAGAGATTGTAGGAAAGACGGCTAATTAAAATGGTACTAATTTGCGCTTATCCGGGATGTTTAAACCGTCGTAAAAGAAAACAATTAGAAAAAATAAAACAGTTGTATGAGTGACGTACACGCGTGAGAGATCACTTCCAGACCGAAGCGCCGGCGCCCTCAGATCACTTGGACGTGGCTGTGTTTACAAGAGGTAAAAACGATATAAATACTGTTCGTTTTCTCACACCGCTCGTTTCGTGTCTTAGTCCATCACTAGCCGCGTTTCCATTACAGATTTGCGCAAAACTTTTGCGTTTTTTCTAAATATCGATAAAAAACTATTGCGATATGACGGCGTTTCCATTAACCGATGTTATGCGACTTTGGACGTTTAGGTTTAACACATGTGAATAGACGTGCAGCCACCGCACAAGACATTATTATTATTAATGGAAGGAGACGTGGTGTGTTATCCAAGCATTAATGGTAAGGAAAGACCCTAATACTGTGAACGGCACATGAGGTGTTTTTGCGTGTTTCTCCCTCATTTCTGCTCCAAGGTCTTGATTGTGGCATTTCTTTGAGGTTTAGAATCCAGTATTCCTGCAATTCTTTTTTCTTTTATGAATTTAATAAAGAACTTTGTCTCGTATTCTGTCCAAACGGTCCGTGTACTTTTGCGACCATTTATTTTTCCTTTTTTAACCCGTAGCCTAATTGAAAACCAGCCCGACTGAGCCATGTCTCTGGAACCATAGCCTAGGTGATTTATAGGTGATTATAGGCTAATTATAATAAATGTGTCTGAAAAAATAACTAGGCATTTTAATTGTTTATTAATAACTACAGTGTTAGTGCCGACTGCAAACATATTTTCATCTCCACTGTAAAGCGGATGGGATGCGCCTTTAGAGAGAAATGCACCTTTCATATGGATTACATAATCAGAAGGTATTTGCTTTCGATTTGAATTTGTTCGTTCAAGCTTTAGCCTATAGGCTATATTTTGTTTCAGTTCATTTCTGAGACATGTTCCAGTTCACGGAGATCATGAAAGCGCGCCTGATTTATTTAGCAAAAGAAGAACGTTTTCTTGTTATTGTGAGTTTACACAAATAAAAGTAGTTGCGGATTATGTATTATTATTTTCTGTATGACCATAAATTATAGAGTATTTTAAGTTGTTTCCACTGTTGACAGGAAAATTCAAGTGTTCGCGTCCGCGCTTCCGTCATCCAGTGCGCGCTCCACAAACCCTTGGATATACGTCAAAATCTTGTGTTTATTTGTGATAATCTTAGCCCTGTATTATTGTCTAACCTGTATTATGAATGACATTTGACGAATTGCTTTGTTCCTTTTTTGGATAAAAGCGCCTTCTAAATATGTAGGCTAATAAATGTAGCCTAATAAATGTAATAGGCTATAATAATAATTATTATTATTATTTGCGTTTATAACTATAAATGACTTCACTTAAGACAGTAATATATTTATCATAAAATAATTGATGAATGTATTATTTTTATATAACCTTTTACAGTTTTGGAAAATGAGTTTGTGTTATATTTCTTTTTTTGTATGAGAAGTCTTTTTTTGCTATTCTATTATAGCCTATGGAAAAACGAATGGACGCAATAGCCTACACGGACCCCAAACACACGCGCCTTCTAAGTCAGGTGACTGTAATTGCGCAAAAACTGTTTCCATTGCAGTTTTGCGAAATATTCCTTTTTCGAATTGCCTGAAAAACCACCTCATGCGAGCGTAAAAACTTTTTTGCGATAAATGGGAGTTTTTGCGAAATTGACATGTTTCCATTGAGCGTATTTTTAATTCGCAATTTCAATTTGCGCAATTTGAAGGGTAATGGAAACGCGGCTACTGTGTACTTACATTTACGAGTCATTAAATCATGTTTAATTTGGACTTCTCTGTGCTGCTCTTTGAGGAGGTGACCATAGACCTGCATTATATGACTGACAGACAAGAACGGTTTGACCTAAAAATATCAAAATTGAAACTAGGCTTGCTACGGTAGTCGGTGTTACCAGTGTTACACGGTGTTCAGGCGCAACACCGGTTTCATCACTTGTCCACCGCGACACCGCAAAAAAAAAAAAAATATATAGAAAAATAGGCATATATTTATATATTTAACGCAATTACGCAGTAGGCTATCCGTTTTTTTCTGTCACCCGTTGACTAGCGTTGTATGATCACGCTCTTATTAATGTGAATTATAGACTAAAGAGACCGCGCTGTCCTGCCTACACACACACACACACACACGCGCGACCCACAGAAAAGACGCGCGTCAGTATCGAGTTCTCTCTCGGGCTTGAACAAACCATAACACACACAAATTATGCCAAAATGTCAGTTTCGTCGAGTGTCCTCATAAGAGCAGTCTTAAATGATTTAAATAAAGTCTTAAATTAACGTAGAGATTTGTGAGAAAATGGGACGCGTGTCGATCGCGTCTCTGTCAGCAGCAGCAGCTGGTCTTAAAGTGTCATTAATGTTAATCAAAGAACACAGGTAAGAGAGTAAATGACTCACTCAGACCCGGAGCCAGGAGGATTATTACACCGGCAGCCTAATAATCATGAATGCACTCCGCTATCTTTAACACATCTCCGGCGAACGGCTTCTTCATGCAAAAGAAAAACTCTTCATGAAGCGCAGTGATATTCAGCGACCTATAGCGTTTCCTGATGGATCGAGGTTGTTCGTTAACTTCATTTTATACGTGCAACTCACGTAGCCATATGACACTGACAACGCAATGACAGACAGGACAGAGCAGGTAATATTTAATATGAAACAAAGTCTCAACTTTCAAATTTGGTCAGTCAAAGAAAATTAAACAATAGGCCTACCGTTTTGTGGCTCTGTGAGAGATTGCCTCAGTTAAAGACAAGTTCAAATCCACCGACGTTAATCTACTAATCTAGACTACTAAACTACTAACTCTCCTGACTGCTTTGTCGGACAAAAATGGTGGATTTTGATCTGTCAGATCACATCAAACTCCCTGCGAGGGATGAATTGACGCTAATGTATTAGTGACAGTGAAGTGCACACTGCTGCAGTAGCACCGCGATGTAAAAAAAAATTAGTTTCGTTTTCAAATGAGCGGCAATTCAGCGCACAATAACAAAACAGTGTTGCTCCGCACGACCATTATGCATGCATGCCCGTGCAAACGCGCGCATTTTACATCTGCCTTTAAATGAGCGATTTAAAAGCCCCCGCCGGTGATTACCAGTGTTGTAACACGTCGATTAACCGGTGTGAAAAAATCCTCACCGTCACATCCCTAATTGAAAATACTGCGGAAACAAAGACACCTACATCTTGGATGCCCTTGAGGTAAGCTAAAACATACCAAAAATTAATTCCAAAGTGAACTATCCCTTTAAAGTGCTTGACTTTGACGTTTTGAAATGTCAGTCCTGGAAAACCCCTGAAAACAGCCATATTTATGAAGAGCTGCTTGAATTATTTAAAAAATACATATGTGAAATTAGTGTTTAATGTTATTGATAAAACAATCTTTTCACACAATATTAACGCTGCAACCCGTCTGATGTAGATATAGAGGCATTTCGCACGGCTGTGAGTGTGATATTGCTCATTAATAGATGCATCTTTCATTCATCAGGTCAATCATATATTCATGAGAATAAACCAGTCTGAATAAGGAAAGCGATATCTTTATCATAGTATCCTTTCAATGGTTAAAGTTTCCACAGTCATTGCTTGTGCTGCACTTTATTTGTTCCATTTTGTTTTATTAGTGTATTTTTGTTTGTCTATTTACCTTTTTTAGAATTTAAAAGATAATAAAGATATTGTTTGATAAGTGAGGTCTCTGATTGTAGTCCATGAAAACCAAAAAGTAGAGCTTGAAAAGTCCTGGAATTATATTTCACAGTGTGTGTACGAACCCTGTATTAATATTTTCTTAGTTTTCTTACTACTGTTTACAAATTATCCAAAGAGTCTTCTGTATTTTACTATTATATTATATTATCACCTGTCAAAAGTTTGGAAACATTACAATTGTTCAATGTTTCTGAGAGAAGTCAAATTTTTTTTATCAAAAATGTATTTGCTGCTTAAGAAACGTTTCTGATTATTATCAATGTTGAAAACTGTTGTGCTGCTTCATATATTTGTGGAAATGGTCATTCTTTTTGCAGGATTTACAAACAGCATTTATTTGCATTTAAATAAATTAATATATAAAGTGTATTAATTTATTTAGTTACATTATACGTCTATACTGTCACTTTTAATCAATTTAATAATGTATCCTTTTTTTAATAAATTTTTTTTTAATCTTACCACAAATGTTTGAATGGTATCATCGTTTCCCTGAAAATCTGTAAAGCTGCTTTGAAAAAGTGTTTGTGAAAAACAATAGAAGTGTGTGTGTGTGTTTCAGGGCGGGTAACGTGTACTGCCGCTCTCTTCCCATCAGCTGTGTGAGCGTCACTGATCTGAGTTCAGTCTGTTCAGGGTGAGTGTGTTTACTTACACTTATTATTATTATTATTATTATTTATTATTAGGGTTGGGTATCGGTTGGGTTTTATCCGATTCCAGTACCTACTCGGTATTTTTTAAACGGTTCCGGTGCCTAAACGGTTCTTAAATCGGTACTTAAGAAAATGAAACCGCACACACTTTATCAAAAAATAATACCCTTTAATTTACAGGGCCAAACTGGACACAATATTAACTTAAAGCTTTAAACAATATAAATACAAGTAACATATGGTAATAATAAAACCAATAAAAAATTGTACATTACATTTAACATTTTACACATTTACATAATATCAAATAAAACAATATTGTATCAAACAATGTAATATTAATAGAGATTACTAGCAGGCAGAGCTGCCAACTCTCACGCATTGACCGTGAGACTCACGTAATGGGCTATATGCACGCATAAGTTCCGCGTTTGACGCAAGGATGCTCGTGCGTTTCCGATTGGGGAGATTTAAAGCGGAGGAAAACCGAGGAAAACGGGATTATGGCAGAGTCTTCAAAATTTACTGTCCTCTCGTCTTTGAAACGAAACTTTAATACGTTTAGATGTAATTTTATATATAGTTATATTTATTTAATATAATAAACACAGAAGCATAAACAAAACGAGGGGTGTCTGTTTTGTCTGTTTTTGTGACTAACGTTTCTTTAGTTTAGCAATAGAGTATAAAAACCAATATAAATTCTCGGTATAGCATTGGACTCTACGATCGGCGGAAGTAATCCAGCATCCTTAGACCTTCACCGGAAATACCGCCGTGCATAGAGCCCGTTGACCCTTTTCACACGCTCTCACGCCACACATCCATTTTCTCACGCAGAGAAAATCGCGGACAAAGAGGACACCGACAGACAAGACAGAGAAGGTTACTTTTGATATGGAACAAATCCACAGCTGTCAGATTCGGTCAATATTTTTACGAGATTCACACAATAAATAACGTTTTGGCTCTTAGAAATGTGACAGATCGCTGTAGCGCGTCAGTTCAAACGGCACGTGATACAGCAGCCTACAAATCCACTGCTTCTTCTTAGCTACGCAGCGTTGAGTGAACCTATGAAAGAGAACATCTCTGGTTACTGGTGTAACATATCTCTCAATAGGGAACGGGATGCTGCCAAGCTCCTCGCGCTGCCGACCAGCTTCCTTTTTTCGGCAGAGAAATCTGAGGAGCAGATGGCGCGCCCGCGCCAACATAATATGTCGACGTAAGTGCGTCGATGCGGCGCCCGCGCCATCAGCCAATGGATTGGCTTGATTCTATATGGGATTCAGACTATCGGCACACCCAGAGGGCGTTCTGACACGTAATTTTACACGTGAAATGCAGCCAAACCTTGCGAGCAAGAGCGTGCATGCGAGACAGAAGAGACTGTGCGTGTGTGTGTGCGTGTGTGTCTAATTAAGTCAGGCACCGAAATTGTCGTTCTTATTCGGTCTGGTTACTACCGTTTACGTCGGAACCGGTTCCCTATTGGCACCGAGTTTCGGTACCCAACCCTATTTATTATTATAAATGATTTCTTTATTCACTGCAAAAAATGCTTTTCTTACTCAGTATTTCTGTCTTGTTTCCAGTCCACATATCAAACATTTCTTAAATCAAGATGCATTTACTAGATGAGTAAAATGTCATAAGATATTAAGTCTTGTTTTCTGGGGAAATAAATAAAAATTAAGGGAGTTTTTTGCTTGTTTTAAGCATCAACTGGCTTCATTTTTATTTATCACGCATGATTTCAGAGGTCGTTTCCGTCCTTCTCTCTGCAGGTCCGGTGTGCCTCAGGCTCCTCCTCCCATGATGCTCTTGGGCGAGTGGGCGTCGGCCAGGACGCAGCAGGGGGTGATGGGTCAGGTCAAAGGTCACGTGGTGCGTGTGCTGTCTCTGCGGCTGCAGTGGACGTGTTCTCTCTGCGGGAGCATCTTCAAACAGGTAGTGATGTCATCGCTTGCGTCACATGTGGACGCTCTGTTAGGCTGATTACCCAGAATTCCTTCCTGTCCTGTTGTTTCAGAAGTATTTTACCATGTAGGGATTTTAAAATGTCGTTGAAGAGTTAAAAGGCATGATCCAAACCAACCAGCTTCGAGGATTTGATTCGAATTAAAAAAAGTATTGGAAAATCAGACCAACAGACTGGACAGTAAACTTAACGACTTTAACTAATGAGGGAAAGAGCTGTAATCCCATAAAGCATTGCGAATGATATGATTATTCAAGGATATTGTTAAATAAGCATATACTGTAAATATGTTGATACACACCAATATTTCAGTATACTTGAGGTATATAGGAGTGGGCGGAGTCTTTTGGGGCGTTTCACATGCTTTTATGGTCTGATTGGTGGAGAATCAGAATTATGTAATGTAGTTTTTTACCAGAATTTATGCAGGTAAACACGATAAATTGAGAATAAGTTAAATAATGCTGACAGATGGCTTCAACAAAAGCATAAAGCTTCGATTAACAGCCATCATTCAAAATCAATTCCCAGATGAGGAGTAACATGAATGGGTTTTTGAATTAAACTCTCGTTGTTTTTGTCCCAACAGACGTCCTGTGGCCGAACTCACCCACCATGTGACTCGACCAGCGCAGTGTTTCAGGCTGAGGCGAAGTGAGTGAGTGTGTGTGTGTGTGTGTGTGTGTGTGTGTGTGTGTGTGTGTGTGTGTGTGTGAGTGAGTGAGTGAGTGAGTGAGTGAGTGAGTGAGTGAGTGAGTGAGTGAGTGAGTGAGTGAGTGAGTGAGTGAGTGAGTGAGTGAGTGAGTGAGTGAGTGAGTGAGTGAGTGAGTGAGTGAGTGAGCGAGTGAGTGTGATAATGTGTGTGTGTGTGTGAGAGAGAGAGAGTGAGTGTGTGAGAGTGAGTGTGTGAGTGAGTGTGTGAGTGAGTGTGTGAGTGAGTGTGTGAGTGTGTGAGTGAGTGAGTGAGTGAGTGAGTGAGTGAGTGAGTGAGTGAGTGAGTGAGTGAGTGAGTGAGTGTGTGAGTGAGTGTGTGAGTGAGTGTGTGAGTGAGTGAGTGAGTGAGTGAGTGAGTGAGTGAGTGAGTGAGTGAGTGAGTGAGTGAGTGAGTGAGTGAGAGTGTGTGTGTGTGAGTGAGTGAGTGAGTGAGTGTGATAATGAGAGTGTGAGTGAGTGAGTGAGTGAGTGAGTGAGTGTGAGAGTGAGTGAGTGAGTGAGTGAGTGAGTGTGAGTGAGTGAGTGAGTGAGTGAGTGAGTGTGAGTGTGTGTGTGTGAGTGAGTGAGTGTGATAATGTGTGTGTGTGTGTGAGAGAGAGAGAGTGTGTGTGTGTGTGAGTGAGTGAGTGAGTGAGTGAGTGAGTGAGTGAGTGAGTGTGAGTGAGTGAGTGAGTGTGTGAGTGTGAGAGTGAGTGAGTGAGTGAGTGAGTGTGTGTGAGTGAGTGTGTGAGTGAGTGAGTGAGTGAGTGAGTGTGTGAGTGAGTGAGTGAGTGAGTGAGTGAGTGTGTGTGTGAGTGTGAGTGAGTGAGAGAGAGAGTGTGATAATGTGTGTGTGAGAGAGAGAGAGTGAGTGAGTGAGAGTGTGAGTGAGTGTGAGAGTGAGTGTGTGAGTGAGTGAGTGAGTGAGTGAGTGAGTGAGTGAGTGAGTGAGTGTGTGTGTGAGTGTGAGTGAGTGAGAGAGAGAGTGTGATAATGTGTGTGTGAGAGAGAGAGTGTGTGTGAGAGTGAGTGAGTGAGTGAGTGTGAGTGAGTGTGTGAGTGAGTGAGAGAGAGAGTGTGATAATGTGTGTGTGAGAGAGAGAGTGTGTGTGTGTGAGTGAGTGAGTGAGTGAGTGAGTGAGTGAGTGAGTGAGTGAGTGAGTGTGTGTGAGTGAGTGAGTGTGTGTGAGTGAGTGTGTGAGTGAGTGAGTGTGTGAGTGAGTGAGTGTGTGTGAGTGAGTGTGTGAGTGAGTGTGTGAGTGAGTGAGTGAGTGAGTGAGTGAGTGTGTGTGTGAGTGTGAGTGAGTGAGAGAGAGAGTGTGATAATGTGTGTGTGAGAGAGAGAGAGTGAGTGAGTGAGAGTGTGAGTGAGTGTGAGAGTGAGTGAGTGAGTGAGTGAGTGAGTGAGTGAGTGAGTGAGTGAGTGAGTGAGTGTGTGTGTGAGTGTGAGTGAGTGAGAGAGAGAGTGTGATAATGTGTGTGTGAGAGAGAGAGTGTGTGTGAGAGTGAGTGAGTGAGTGTGAGTGAGTGTGTGAGTGAGTGAGAGAGAGAGTGTGATAATGTGTGTGTGAGAGAGAGAGTGTGTGTGAGAGTGAGTGAGTGAGTGAGTGAGTGAGTGAGTGAGTGAGTGAGTGAGTGAGTGAGTGAGTGAGTGAGTGAGTGAGTGTGAGAGTGAGTGTGTGAGTGTGTGTGTGTGTGTGTGAGTGAGTGAGTGAGTGAGTGAGTGTGTGTGTGAGTGTGAGTGAGTGAGAGAGAGTGTGATAATGTGTGTGTGAGTGAGTGAGTGAGTGTGAGAGTGAGTGTGTGTGTGTGTGTGAGTGAGTGAGTGAGTGAGTGAGTGAGTGTGTGTGTGAGTGTGAGTGAGTGAGTGAGTGAGTGTGTGTGTGAGTGTGAGTGAGTGAGAGAGAGAGTGTGATAATGTGTGAGTGAGTGAGTGAGTGTGTGAGTGTGTGTGAGAGTGAGTGAGTGTGTGAGAGTGAGTGTGAGTGTGTGTGAGAGTGAGTGTGTGTGTGAGTGTGAGTGAGAGTGAGTGAGTGAGTGAGAGTGTGTGTGAGAGTGAGTGAGTGAGTGAGTGTGAGTGTGTGTGAGAGTGAGTGAGTGAGTGAGTGTGAGTGTGTGTGAGAGTGAGTGTGTGTGTGTGTGTGTGTGTGTGTGAGTGTGAGTGAGTGAGAGAGAGAGTGTGATAATATGTGTGTGAGAGAGAGAGTGTGTGTGAGAGTGAGTGAGTGTGTGAATAAATTAAATAAACTTTCTTGTTAATGTAAAAAAAAAATGTTTCATTGCATTTTTTTTTACATGCTCTTAAAGGGATAGGTCACCCAAAAAATGTTATGGTTTACTCTCCCTCGAGCCGTCCTACTGTATATGACACTCTTCTTTCAGACGAATACAATCAGAGTTAAATAAAAATATGTCCACTTTTAATGATGCACTTTTATGGACTTCAAAACAGAAACAGCAATCTACTGCCATTATAAAGCTTGGAAGAGCCAGGACATGTTTATATAACTCAGATTGTGTTCGTCTGACAGAAGAGTGTCATATACAGTAGACGGCTCGAGGGAGAGTAAATCACGGGCTAATTTTCATTTTTGGGTGAACTATCCCTTTAATTTTTCAAGTATCAGTCCCTGATAGTATGATGATGGAAACATGTTGTGAAGGTTCAGTCATTGTGTGTGTGTGTGTGTGTGTGTGTGTGTAGGGTGGCGGTGGAGGACGGTTCTGGTGAGGCTCACGTCTGGTTCTCGTCTGAAACGGTGTGCGATCTGCTGATGTTGAGTGCGGGTCAGTGGGAGGGGCTTCAGAGGCACATCAGGGTCAAAGGTCACGTCAAGGTGTACACACGCGGATACAACATGGTGAGCGTTTCAACTCTACACACACTTACATGAGCGCCTTCATGTGATCCTGTGATCTCTCACTGCATGCGTGTGTGTGTGTGTGTGTGTGTGTGTAGACATGTGACGAGGACCCTGACGAGTCTTTAGTTCAGTATTTGAACTGTTTGTGCTCCAGCACCGCTGTGTGTCGACAGATTCACCTCACCTGCCGAATACGAGCTCAGAGAACAGGTAAACACACTCACACTAAATCAGTGCTTAAAGGTGCAGTGTGTAAGTTTTAGCAGCATCTAGTGGTGAGGTTGTGAATTGCACCCAACAGAAGTTACGGTGGCCGACAGGAAGTGATGTCGTCATCTGCGACAGCAGAGAGTAGCCAGTTAAACAATAGGTTTCTTTAGAAAGATTAAAGATTTTCTTAATTGTTCAGTAAAACGATGTTATTACAAATATAATTGTGACTTGTTCATCAGTGTGTCAGTGTTTTATTCGCTGACTTTAGCAGCTTCTTTACACGGAGAACAACATAATGACGAAACGCGTGTGTCCGCTCAGTAGAGGTCTGCACGGGCTTTAAACTGAAGCCCGAACCCGGCCCGTACCCGCGATCATTTAACCCGACCCGACCCGACCCGACAATTACATTTACATATTAAGCCCGAACCCGACCCGAACCCGAGGTCCATTCTGTTTCTCACAGCAATACCATTTTTGCAATATGCTATGTTGTATTTAATGATTGCTTGACTGACATATTAAACAAATACATGTAGGCGCAGCGGCCCTATCAGCAGGCAGCACAGCAGTAAGAGAAAAAACTTACCAAGTAATTTTTAGCTTTATCAGACTCATGGTTTGCTTGTTGTCGTCGGCTGTCTGTATTGTTACTGAAATAGGGCGCGAGAGCGGTAGCACATGCGCAAAACATTTTTGTGATATAAATGATATGATAAAATAAAACAAATAATTAAAAAAATTATATTTATATATCATTATATTTGAGAGAGAGAAAATCGCGCACATATTGCACATCTGCGCACGTAGCCTATACTTTCTCTCTCTCGCGTGCCGGTCACCACAACACAGCAAGCAGGCAAAGCACACGGCACGCAAACTATATATAGCCTATTTAGTTTTTCTTAGTTAAACCCGAACCCGACCCGAACCCGAGGCTGTTCATTAACATTAACCCGAACCCGACCCGAAACCCGCACATTTTTCGGGACCCGTCGGGCTCGGGTCGGGTAGCAGACCTCTACCGCTCAGGGCCACCGTAGAAACATGTCGATGTAAGCGGACCCGCGGTGTGTGTGGAGAGAAACGCCTCATTCTAAAAACATTACGCTTCATTATGTAAGGTCTTTACACACCACTGAACACATAGTTATGTATATGATATTGCATTTGTCAACAGATCCTCCTAAATATTACACACTGCACCTTTAAGGGCTGCGTGATTTGGGGGGAAATTGCTTCGAGTGTGTTTGGGAAATGCCCCGCCCTTTTACTATAAACATGAGTTTCAACACACTTATAACTACCTCGACCAGGCCCCGCCCCTTTATTCTGCGTATGAATTATTTAAACTAGGAATATTGTGAGGTCATTCACTATCCTCCTGTCACCCAAAATAACAAGACAAAAGCGTCTGAGAACAATCACCTTTTATAATTCTAATCCCTCATTCATTTTTTTAAAGTTACACATCAACCTCCTGACTATTCCTCAATCTATTCATTATAAACAATAACAAGAAAAAACTAAATTATAAAAGAATGTTTGTAATTAATGTTTTGTATAAAAGTGTATAGGGTCGCTAGTGACCGGAGGGATGTGATAGTGTAAGTATTTGTGTTTCTGCACAACAATAATTATAGTGCGCTTCCCCGCTGTTCCTCAAGGTGGCAGTGTCTTACACACAACGATGATGATTACAACGATGGCATCAAATTAAACAACACGAATATAAAGACTCAAATATGTAATAATGATTGCTGAAACATTCATGCATTTAAGGGTTGAAGTCGAACTGATTTACTGTAAGCCCGAGGCTGAACACACTGGACCACGAGTGTGTAAATAAACACAGCGCTGCGCTTCACTCTGACACATGCGGCGCACACACTGATTCATTCAATCACAGCCGTCGCACTGAGCCACATTAAAAATTCAGTTTTATTGTGATTAATCATGCAGCCCTAAACTACATACACAACCATTCTGGAGAATAACACTCACAAAAATGCTAAATGAAGTGTGTGTGTGTGTGTGTGTGTTTCAGGGAAACCTCAGCTGAGGAAAGTTCATCGAGGACAAACAGAATTCATCTGCAAATTCGCACCTGCACTGCAGTTACAATGCCAACACATACACACACGCTAAACACACACACACACACGCTAAACACACACACACACACGCTAAACACACACACATACATATTATCAACACACACCTTAACACATACACACACGCTAAACACACACACACACACGCTAAACACACACACACACACACGCTAAACACACACACATACATATTATCAACACACACCTTAACACATACACACACAGACACACACACAACCACACACTCCCTTACACACA
>NW_026606875.1:50000-52500 GCF_029890125.1 Rhinichthys klamathensis goyatoka
GAGAAGCGTAAAGCCTTCACCGCTCACCTCTCCAATCCACAATCTCCCTCTTTGCGCTCACACTGGAGTAATATCCGTGCTGAGGTGCAACGCCGGCTTCGCATAATGGAGAATGATTGGTGGCTTAGGAAAGCCCATGAAATCCAAGGCTGTGCGGACACCAACAACTCTCAAGCCTTCTACGATGCAATAAAATCACTATATGGACCCCAAAAACGTAGAATCACCCCTATCAGATCTGCAGATGGTACAATTCTGCACAAGGACAAACAAGAAATTCTTGTGCGTTGGGCTGAGCATTTTAACACCCTTCTCAATCAAAATAATCCGACTGACCCCACTGTCCTGCAGCGCCTCCCAATGCTTCCACTTGTACATGAGCTTGACGACCCACCCGAGTTCTCAGAAGTCCTCACAGCAGTACGAAGCCTCAAGGACAATAAGTCTGCTGGTCCTGATGGAATCCCTGCAGAAGCTCTAAAGAAAGGCGGGTACCTGCTCACCAAAACCCTCCACCAACTTATCCAGATAGTATGGGCACAAAAAACTGTTCCTCAAGGCTGGAAAGACTCACACATTGTTACCATTCACAAGAAAAAAGGTGACAAGTCCATCTGTGGTAACAGTCGTGGCATATCCCTGCTCTCTGTGGCAGGGAAAGTATTAACGAGGGTCATGCTGTCCCGTCTTACCAAGAGCATCACAGAAAGGATCCTTCCTGAGTCACAGTGCGGCTTCAGGAAGGATCGCTCCACCACCGACATGATCTTTGTCCTGCGCCAAATGCAAGAGAAGGCCAGAGAACAGAACAAAGATCTGTTCATTGCCTTCATCGACCTGGCAAAGGCTTTTGACACCATTGACCGTCAAGTCCTTTGGGTCATTCTGGAGAAGTTTGGGGTGCCACCAAGATTTCTGTACATTCTACAACAGTTTCATTTTGGCATGCAGGCTTGTGTGACTATGGGTACATCTCAATCTCCCTCCTTTCCTGTGCAGGTAGGAGTGAAACAGGGGTGTGTACTGGCTCCAGTGATCTTCAACCTCTTCCTGGCAGCAGTCACCCTCCTCTCCCGCAGTTCCCTCAGCCCCGATGAGGGTGTTTGCCTGCAGTTTCGTCTGGACAGGAACCTCTTTGACCTTCGCCGCCTGCAAGCCATCACCAAGTGCACTACTCTCTCAATTCATGAACTGCAATATGCCGATGACTGTGCCCTCCTAGCCCACAGCCCTACCGCAATGCAGCACACACTGGATGTTGTATGCGCAGTCTATCAAGCTTGTGGCCTACAAGTTAACATTCAAAAGACAGAAATCATTGTACAGACCATGGTCCCTACCCCCACACCCCCTGGATTCTATATTCATGGTTCACCAGTAAAGGTTGTTCAGCACTTCAGCTACCTTGGAAGCATTCTAACACCCACCTGCCTCATAGACAGCGAGATCCAGGCACGCATTAATCTCGCCTCCTCTGCCTTTGGCAGACTTCGAGCTAGAGTCTTTGGTAATAAAGATCTCCGTATTTTCACCAAAGCGGCCGTTTACCAGGCAGTCTGCGTTTCCACCCTGCTGTTTGGTGCTGAAGCATGGACTCCCTACCGCAGGCATATTCGGTGTCTTGAGGGTTTTCATATCAGATGTTTGCAACGTATACTAGGGGTCACATGGAAAGACAAAATCTCCCACACGGACATCCTCCAGCGCACCAACTCCAGCTGCATGGAGGCAATCCTTGCTAAGCGGCAACTGCGATGGATTGGTCACGTTATCCGCATGCCCTCCCACCGCCTTCCCCGGCAAGTCCTCTATGGACAGATACATGCAGCCAACAGGAGACCTGGGGGTCAGAAGCGTCGATACAAGGATCATCTCAAGGAGACCCTGAAAAGCTGTGGAATCAGCCCTGGAGTTCTGGAAACAAAAGCTGCCAACCGTCAGGCATGGAGTTCTGCATGTGATCTGGGGGCCCAACAGATCGAATTAAAGCGCGCTCAACATAGAACCGAGCTACATCAGCGCAGACTCCAACGCGCACAGCCACAACTATATGCACACCCAGACTCAGTATTCACTTGTCCTTACTGCAGTAGGACATGTGGCTCTCGGATTGGGCTTCACAGTCACCTTCAATGGCACCGCCGTCAGCAGCGGTTGCACCAACACTCCAATAATGCATCCTAGAAGTGACGTCATCTTCGAAATCGATGGACAGCATAAGAAGAAGAGTGTGTGTGTGTGTGTTTGAGTGAGTGTGTGAGTGAGTGAGTGAGTGAGTGAGTGAGTGAGTGAGTGTGTGTGTGTGTGTGTGTGTTTGAGTGAGTGTGTGAGTGAGTGAGTGAGTGAGTGAGTGAGTGAGTGAGTGAGTGTGTGTGTGTGAGTGTGTGAGAGTGAGTGAGTGAGTGAGTGAGTGAGTGAGTGAGTGAGTGTGTGTGTGTGTGTGTGCACGTGGTCATTTCCCATGTCTGTTGCTCCTCTCTGGTGTTGGTGGGCGTGTCGC